>NC_071533.1:72159573-72162875 GCF_026979565.1 Vidua chalybeata
AGAGAAGAGAAGAGAAGAGAGAAGAGAAGAGAAGAAAAGAAAAGAAAAGAAAAGAAAAGAAAAGAAAAGAAAAGAAAAGAAAAGAAAAGAAAAGAAAAGAAAAGAAAAGAAAGAAAAGAAAAGAAAAGAAAAGAAAAGAAAAGAAAGAAAAGAAAAGAGGAAGAAGAAGGAGAAGAAAGAAGGAGGAAGAAGAAGGAGGAAGAAAGAAGAATCCTAACAATAATCCCACCTGCACACAGGTGGAAAACAAAGCAGGAGAGCACCACTAAAGCTGATTTTTGTCAATAAATAATAAAAATAATAATCATCATAATCATCATCCTCCTCCTCCTCCTGGTTTTCCAGCTGGGAACACCTCGGTCCCAGGCAGGAATGGCGTTCCCACAGCTCCAGGAGGAAGGCAGCGCAGAGAATTCCCACAAACCACATCCAAATGCTCCTCAAAAACCACCCCAAAGCCCCGGGACTGGTCTGGCCTCGGCCAGGAGGAGTTTTTCAGCGGGGCTTCCTCCCGGGCTCGCGCTGGGCCTGGCTTCCCTCAGCGGTTTTAGGAGGAAATTGGGAAATCCGGAGCCAGCGGTTCCCGGGGAAGGTGGAGGTGCCACCAAAGCTGAGGAGACATGAGCAGTGGGAAGAACAGCCAAAGGCAGCGGGGAACTGGGAGTGATCCCAGAGGCCGAGGAGGATGGAGGCCAGCACGGGTCCAAGGAAATGGAGCAGGAATCCAAAGGGATCAGACGGGGAAGGAGAGACACCAAAGTCCCCCCCAGCCACAGCTCCTCATTTAGTGATCCGTGAAAAACCAAGGGAATTGCGTTTGAAGGGAAAACACGGGGAGCACAGAGCCATGGGAAAAGTCCTCTGCCACAAAAACACGGAATGAGCAAGGCTGGGAAAGCCTGGGAGATCCTCCAGCTCACCCCACGCCCCGGCCCCGCCGTGCTGACAACAAACCCCGTCCCAAGAGCCACATCCAGGGCCTTCCGTCACCTCCAGGGCTGCAATTCCAGCCCCAAGCCCTGAGCCCCTCCAGGTGAGGGCTCCCAGAGCTCCGGGGCCTCCTCTGGACTCCCTCCAGCAGCTCCACATCCTCCCGGTGCCGCTGGCCCCGGAGCTGAAGGGATCCTCATCCCCATAAACAGCCCAGCCTGCCCTCGCAGCCCGCCCCAGCTTTGAGCAGATGATTTTACCACAGAACAATTTTAATGCCTGTTCTCGCTGCGTTATGGCCCCATAAAAGCTCCTTCTGCTGTCTCAACGAGGGGATTTGGATTTTTTTCGGAGCATTCTTGGCTCGAGGTCTCGCCCCCTCCGCTCTGCTGGGAGGAAATGTTGTCACAACATTTCAGCAGAGGCAGAACAAATCCTCGGGACGTGCCCGACACCGAACAGCCGGCACAAAACCCATCCCGGGGACGGCGCTGACGCGGCAGCGGGGCAGCGCCAGCACCCAGGGGTGGGCTCACCCAGGGATTTATTCACCCAGGGATTTATTCACCCAGGGATTTGCACATCTGGGGATTTGCTCACCCAGGGATTTATTCACCCAGGGATTTATTCACCCGGGGATTTGCTCACCCAGGGATTTGCTCACCCATTTGCTCACCCGGGGATTTGCTCACCCGGGGATTTGCTCACCCGGGGATTTGCTCACCCATTTGGTCACCCGTTTGCTCACCCAGGGATTTATTCACCATGGGATTTGCTCACCCAGGGATTTTCTCACCCATTTGCTCACCCAGGGATTTATTCACCCAGGGATTTGCCCACCCAGGGATTTATTCACCCAGGGATTTGCTCATCCGGGGATTTGCTCACCCGTTTGCTCACCCAGGGATTTGTTCACCCAGGGATTTGTTCACCCAGGGATTTGCTCACCCAGGGATTTGCCCACCCAGGGATTTATTCACCCATTGGCTCACCCAGGGATTTATTCACCCAGGGATTTACTCACCCATTTGCTCACCCAGGGATTAATTCACCCGAGGATTTGCTCACCCGTTTGCTCACCCAGCGATTTATTCACCCAGGGATTTGCTCATCCGGGGATTTACTCACCCAGGGATTTGCTCACCCGTTTGCTCACCTGGGGATTTGCTCACCCAGGGATTTGCTCACCCAGGGATTTATTCATCCAGGGATTTGCTCACCCATTTGCTCACCCAGGGATTTATTGACCATGGGATTTGCTCACCCAGGGATTTGCTCACCCAGGGATTTATTCACCCGGGGATTTGCTCACTGGGGATTTGCAGAGGAAGGCAGCAGCCTCCCTGCCTGTTGCAGTCCAGCACATCCCTCTGGCTGCCCTGGCTGGCTCCAGACCCTGGCACGAAGTCAAAAGCACCTGTGGCTTCCATTTCAGCCCATGGAAAAGCTGCCAACTCTGTGTGAGGAATTACAGCCACAAGGGTTTGAGTGGTGTGATATTTGAACCAGCACAGGTGGAAAAGTAGAATTTTGGGGTTTTTAGAGTAGGATTCAGGGGACAAGATGGAGGGATTTGGGCATGTCCTGACCTTCTTCTCCTTCTCCTTGCCCTCCATGTCTCGCTGTGCTGGTGACACTTTTCTGTTGGTTTCAGGCACAGACACACTGTCCAACATCAATGGCAGACATTGGCACGTTATTGTAACCACAGCACACGGAGTTTTGGGTATAAAATGTGAACACTGCCCCGAGGGCAGACAGAATGCCATGGCCGAGCTGCTGGACAGAGCTCAGCAGGGCAGAGAGAGAATGTTCTAGAGAAGGGAAAATAAACAATCTGATCCTGAGCATTCAGACTCCTCCTTTGGCTGCTCGGGCTGGGAAATGAGGACTTTTATAATCTTGGGGTCATCCCAACACCCCGAGAGCTGCCTGGCACCACAGCCCTGTCCCAGCAGCTCCCAGCTCCTCCCGGGGTCGGATGGGGCCAGCCCGAGGTCTCCCTCGGGGCAGAAGTTCCCTGGGATGGCTCCATCCAGCTCCCATCCTGTTGGGAAGCTCCTGCCCCCAGCAGCACGTGGATCCAGGGGGAAATCCCTCCCTGCCCGGCGCCCACGGCCTCTCCCAGGATGGTTGGGGTTGGATGGGACCCTAAAGACCAGCCCAGTCCCCATGGGGCACCTTCCAGAGCCCCATCCAGCCTGGGCTGTCCCACAGCACCCAAGGAGAGCGAGGTGATGCTGGGAAACCTCGGGACAGCCTCGCTCCGTTTCATCCAAGAGGAGCAGGAGCAATCCCAGCAGCAGCTCCGGAAGGAAAGGCTCCAGTGGGGACTCCAGGCAGGGACAGCAATGTCCTGACCCCGTTTGTGT
>NC_071533.1:72163375-72180875 GCF_026979565.1 Vidua chalybeata
GTGTCCTCAGCACAGCCTCAGCCACAGGACCCCCTCCTCATTTCCAGCCCAGTCTGGGATTAGAGGACGTGGAGGTGGCTCCAGGTGCTGGAATCCATGTCCTGGAATTCTCTGGGCATCCCAGCCTGGCACAGGATCTGGGGAGGACCAGTGCTGTGGGGAGAGGCCAGACAGGACATCCCAGCACCACCAGGGACATCAGCTCCATCCGTGGCTGAGTCCCTGCCGGGGGGGTTTAGGAACGAGAATCCCTTTGGTTCCCTTGGAGAAGACTCAGATCACGATCCCAAAAGCAGAGAAGTTCTGCAGGAGACGTCCTCAAAAACCCACGTGACTCTGGGGCTTCCCCAGAGAGAAAACTGGGAATGGCAGAAGATTTCCTGTCTTTTCCTCTCCTCCTGTGGCTCTCCACCATCTCATTTCTCCAGGCCGATGTTCCCCCACATCCCCAGGAGCTGCCCAATCAAAATTCGGGATGCACAGGACCAGGGGATGATGATTTTCCAATGAAACTTCCCAAAAGCTTCATCAGAGGAGTGTTTAACAGCCACGTCCTCAGAGAGGAAAGCTGGACCCAAAGGCAATGGATTTGGGATCTGTGAGGACCAGAGGAGGCCAGGACTCACATTCCCACGGGAATGTCTGTGTCTCTTGAAGAGAAGAACAAAAATGGGGCTTCAATTGCCCAGGAGGAGCAGCTTAAACATGGGATAGAGTTTCCTGACTGTGAGAGGGGCTGAAATCCAGGAGGGCTCGCCAGGGAATGTTCTGGAATCCCTTTAAATTGGTCATCCCAAGGAAGAAGTCAGAAAGACCCCAAGGAGGAGCAGCCTCGGTGCCTTTGCTGCTCCAGAGGCCAAACACCTCCTCAGGCAGGGACAGGATTCTGGAGGTGGCTTCTGGAGGTCCCCAAAATCCCCAAGTTTTCCACAGTCTCAACTCCAGAAGAGCTGGAGCTCTGTGGAAACCCCCTGATCCTCAGCAGATCACCCCTGAATTCACCCAGGAGCTGAAAGGACGGATGGCTCTGACTCCAGCTATCAAATCCTGCCAGGTTTTCCAAGGATTTCTGAGGACCCAACTCAGCTTTCACTGATGGCAACAGACAAATCCCCACTTCCCTCCCTGGCACAAGATCATGGAATGGTTGGGGTTGGATCATCTCATCCACGGGCAGGGACACCTCCACTGTCCCAGGTGGCTCCAAGCCCCACCCAGGCTGGTCTGGGACATTCCCAGGGATCCCAGGGCAGCCACAGCTGCTCTGGGAAGCCCGTGCTGGATAAATATCCCAAATATCTCCTGGAGAGCTCAGGGATGACAAGAAAACACTTTCAGACCATAAATGAGTGGGAAAACAGAGCTCCCATAAAGCCACAGCCTCCTCCAGGATGGGATCAGCTCTTCCCTGACTCCCAAGGAAATGAGGGATAATTCCCCTAATTAGCAATCTAATGGGACGAGCCAGAATGTCCCTATTAAAGATTAGGAAGAGCTCAAACAAATCCAGTCCAGCTTCCAGAAGGGCCAGGGATGGAAGGGACAACCCCAATCCAGGGAAAGCAGAGGACACACGAAGGATGGGGAGAGGTGGCCACGAGCTGAGCTTCCAAGTGGCCTCCCCTCTTCGGGAGGACCACGGGAACAATTCCCGGGAACAAAAGCTGGAAGGACACTTGATGTGAGCCATGTGTGGGACAGGACGGCGAGAGAAATTCCAGCCCGGCCAAGCTGGGGAACGTTCAGGCAGGGATGAATCATCCTCACAAAGGCTGAGAACAACGCTCCGGATCCCAAAGGGATCCCACAGCGGGGCCAGAGCACGGACAGCCGTGGGGAAAAGGTGGAAACCAGGGGGACACGGGGCCAGGAATGGGAGGAGAGGGCTGGAGAGCACCACAAACGTTCTGCTGAAGGTCCCACCACGTCTGGGGACAGGAGACACGGGGGGACAGGACAGGGCACACAGGAATGGGGTCAGCTGTGGGGTTTGGGACAGGACACAGGAATGGGGTCAGCTGTGGGGTTTGGGACAGGACACAGAGCTCAGGGATCAGCTGTGGGGTTTGGGACAGGACACAGGAATGGGATCAGCTGTGGGGTTTGGGACAGGACACAGGAATGGGATCAGCTGTGGGGTTTGGGACAGGACACAGGAATGGGGTCAGCTGTGGGGTTTGGGACAGGACACAGGAATGGGATCAGCTGTGGGGTTTGGGACAGGACACACAGGAATGGGGTCAGCTGTGGGGTTTGGGACAGGACACAGAGCTCGGGGATCAGCTGTGGGGTTTGGGACAGGACACAGAGCTCGGGGATCAGCTGCTCTGCTCTGGGGGATTCTCAGCCTGACCTGCAGAGGAACTCGGACTTTTCCAGGCTGTGGAACCCAGCGATGTCCCCTTCACTGGGAGCTTGGGTGGGAAGGGAACTCTAAGCCCAGAGCACCGGGCAGGCAAATCCCAGTCAGAAAATACTGCCAGAAAATCCCATGCTGGACAAACCACCTTGGATGGGCTGGACTCCATCCCAGAGGGCTTTTCCAGCCTAAAAACCAGTTTATAATTCCATGAACCCCAATCCACTCCATTCCCCCAGTCAAACAGCAGGAAACAGCTTCAGAACAACCTGGAAAACCAGAGACAGGCTGGCCTAATCCCGATTTTCCAGCACTGCTGCTTTTCCAAGGAGACTCCCTAAGGAAAAAATTCCCTTTTCCAGCTGCCAGGGAAAGGGGGAAATGTCCTTGGCAAGGCCCAAGTGCACTAAAAGTGCTGGGGAGACCCTTGGGAGCAGCTGATCCAAGGATTTCACTCCTTTTCCTTCCCCAGCCTGCAGGAATGAGTGGCCAACACCTGCTGGGAGCCCTGGGGCATTCCCTTCATCCCCATCCCATGGGAATTGTCATCCTCCTCCTCCCATTTCTCCATTCCCAATAAATCCCTGCATTCCTCTCTGGGAACTTAAAGTCACTTTTTTTTTTTTTTTTTTTTCCTGTAGTGGCAAAGAATTCTGGACAAAAAAAAATTATAATTTTAACCAAGAGTTTGGGGGAGAAAAATCACCCTCACCCAGTGGGACAGCACAGGGAAAACTGGGGAAATAAATCAGATTTACGTGCAAACACCTGAGCAGAACATCAGGGACGGGCCTGAGTGAGGGGCCTGCTCACCTGTGGGATTCCAAAGCTCAGGTGACCCCAGCACAGACCCAACCTGTTCAGGCACTGCAGGTCCATCAGGAATTGTGTTAACGAGAGGGGAGATCCCAGAGCTCCTAATCCCACCCCAAAAAACCCCAAAAAGGAGCTGCTGGTGCTGGAAATAACTTTGGTTCCAAACCTGTTCTGCAAAACCCCAGTGGGCCCAGGCTGGGCTTATTTAGGCTTCAGATTGAGCCCAGCCCCTCCATTCCTCACCCAGCTCGACTCATTTCCCTCTTAATTGCCTTCATCTAATTAAAGAACTTCATTAGCCCAGTTTTGGCTCTCGTTAAACTTGGCCCATTTTTTCCCCCCTCATCACTTTTGTGTCATTTTAAAGCCTCGGGATGTTATTTTTAGAGGATTTGGGCAGCTCTGCGTGGCTCTGGGAAATCAAGGGCTGCTCCCAGGACGCCTCTAAGGGCAAGGCCATGCCCTAAGGAGAGGGCACGAGGGAATCCAGGGAATTCCAGGCTGGAAAAACCATCCTGAGCGCCCCAAAACTAACTGGGGGCTAGTTAACTGGCAATTAATTGAAAACCCAGGCAATAAAATTGCTTGAATAAATCAGTGCATGGGATTAATCAGGGCAGGAATGAACGGGAAGAGGAGATTGGTTGGATCACACTTCACAAAGCAACAAAAGCTATTCCCGATATTCCCACACCCGGCACATCCCAAGCAATCTCAGAGCATCCTTCAAAGTCCTTTTATTCCCCAATTTCCTCTGCTCAGCCCGGCCCCGATCCCGGATTTTGCCACTGGATGGCACCAAAGGAAATCCTAAAATTTCCAGGATTCAGAACTCCGGGAAGGCAAAACCCAAACCCTGAAGGGGAGAGCCCACGGGAGGGGCTGTGGAAGGAAAATGTGGATTTGTTGGACAGAGTCCAGAGGAGGTTCTGGAGCCAGGCTGGGAGAGCTGGGAATGTTCCCCTGGAGAAGGGAAAAATCCAGGGAATCCTCAGAGTCCCTGGAGGGGCTCCGGGAGAGCTGGAGAGGGACTGGGGACAAGGGACAGAGGGACAGGAGCCAGGGAATGGCTCCCACTGGGAAAGGGGAGATTGGGCTGGGATCATGGCAAGGAATTGCTGGCTGGGAGGGTGGGGAGGGGCTGGGCTGGAATTCCCAGATTTGCTGTGGCTGCCCCTGGATCCCTGGCAGTGCCCAAGGCCAGGCTGGATGGATCTGGAGCCCCCTGGGACAGTGGGAGCTGTCCCTGCCTCCCTAAACCACTGGATGGGATTGAGGGTCCCTTCCCACTCAACCCATTCCACGATTCCATGACACAAACACAAAGGAATCTCTGTGTCCATGATGGATATTCCAGCCCTTGCCGAGGCCCCGGATGATCCCGAGCCTCCGCAGGCACCCGGAGCAGCCCTGGGAAGCCCCAAGGGCACAGAAATGCCAGGACAAGGCTCACCCCAGGACATAAATCCGTGTGGATGGGGAAGGAATTCCTTCCCTTCCCTGCGCTTTGGAGAGCTCCCCTGGCACTGCCAGCCTGGATTCTCCAGCCCTCTCCTGCTGCTCCACAGGGAACTAAACCATTCCCGCTTTTCCTTGGCATCCCTGCCAGCAGACAAAAGTCCCACTTCCATCCCTCAGCAGGACACGTCCGTGAGGAGAGCCCCTGCCAGCCACATCCACGTTTATTTGTGCTTCCCACAAACCACCTCTTCATTCTGAGCAATTAACAGCCCGGACTGGCCACAAAACAGGGCCAAAATTAAATGAGAATAATTAAAAGCCAGGTCTGAGTGTCTTTAAACACAGCCTGCGGCAGGAAATGCTGGGATTTGATCCAGTTGTGCCAAGTGTCCAAGAAAAAAGGATTTCCTCACTGGTTTGAAGGTCTCACGAGTATCCAAGAGGATTTTAGCTCCAATTTATCCCTGCTGTTATTAGCCCAGACAGCCTCGCCATTGGAAATGTTCATTAAAAAGCCCCTGCTGAAAATTCCTAGCACAAATCCAAAGGCAGCTTGTCCTCGGCACAGGCTGGGAACGGCCACAGCCTCCATCTGCAGGGAATCCCAAATCCTCTGCAAGCAGCAGCAAAGCCCAAAAAAACACCTGAATTATCCCCAGGGAGCCCGGGCTGGGGAGTGCAGGTGGCTGTGACTACCCCGGGAGGACTTAGGGACAAAGAATTGCAGATAAATGATATTAAAGGGAATTCAGGGCAGTTTTAGAGCCTGAGATGGGCTGGGCTGGCTGGAGGGTTCAGCCCCAGACTGAGTCACTTAAGAGCAGGAATTGATCCCTGAGGCCCCTTCCAATCCAGAATATCCCATGAGCTGGAAATCAATAGGAAATATCCCCGCCAAAAGCCAGCAAGCAGCTTGTTGGAGTTCCAGATGCTGAGAATTTTTAACTCTCTGTACAAACAAAAACTCTAACTACATTTGGCCTAAAACCGTACAAGAAGCTTGCAAAGTTAATTAATAACGCAAAAATGACGAGTGTGTAATTAGTTAAAAGTGTGTAATATCACAAAGTGAAAAACCTGTCGTTTAGGGCTTTAAAATATAGTAAAAATAGTAAAATATAGTAAAAATATAAACATAGTAAAATATAGTAAAAATATAGTAAGAATATGAAACAAAATAAAATAGAAACAAAATAAAATAGAAACAAAATATAAATAGTAAATATAATATATTCTAATTATATATTATAAAATAATAGTTTTATATAATTTTATCGATAATATAATTGTTATATATAATTTTATCAATAATATAACTGTTATATATAATTACTATATTATATATAATATAGTAATTATATATAAACTGTTATATATAATTATATATATAACTGTTATATATAATTATTATATATAATTATTGTATATAATATAGAAATTATAGCTAAAATATTATATATAATAAAACATGTAAAAATAAAACTATTTATATATAATAAAAATATTTAAAATATAATAAAATATATAATAATTATATATAATATAGTAATTATATAAAATATATAATATAAAATATATACTATATAATGTATAATATATTATATATATAATAGAATGTATATATTATATAATTTATATAATAAAGAAATATTTTAAACCCCATAATCTGCAGGATTCCTGGAGAGTTGTCCCTCCCAGCTCCCGTCCCCAGGCGGATCCCAAGCACAGGAAGCTCAGGCTGCTGTGTCCAGCTGATAGCGCACAAGGAATTTTGAAAAGCCAACATCTCCTGCCTCAGGCCTGCAGCCAACTCCCTTCAAAGCCCTCGGGGTCCCCACAGGGAAAATTAAGGAGAAAGGGGGGAAAAAAAAAAAAAACCCCACAACAACAACGCCACGTGGAAAACAAAGGAATTGTGCCCGGAATTTGTGTCCTCCAGCCCCGAGCCCCAGCTCCTGGAGCTGCTCCTTATCAGCAGCTCCAGGCGTTTCCAGGAGCTCCCAGAGCCGGGAGAAGCATCCTGAATCCATGCAGGAATTCCCGCTCCGGCCCAAAAGGAGCACACGGCTCCTTCCAGGGGCTGGAATTCGGCTTGCAGCCAGGGAGAGCGGCAGCTGGGGGGTGCTGAGAACCGGGACCTGCCCCGTGGATGCTCTAGGGTCGGGATAATTCCCTGGGATATCCCAGCACCCAAGAGAAGGGGATTTGGCACAAGCACATCATCAGGAACGACCCCTCTTATCCCGGGCTTTTCCCCCAAAACCAGCTTCCAACACCAGGTGTCACGGTTTGACACTGGCGCAATGCCAGCGCCCCATGAAAATGCACCTTCCCAAAATAAATGCTGTGAGATGTTATCAGGGACAGAGCAGAGCAGGCCCAAGCTTAATAACAAAAGGAAAAAAAAACTTCATTAAACTACTACTACAAAAGACACACGGACTAAATCTAGGATGAAGAATTTTTAAAACACCCCTCCTCCTCCTAATTTCTGAAACACCTACCAAGAGACATCACCCGGGATTCTTGATCAAATTACCACCCTTCAGGTAATCAATACTCAGTCTATCAAGGGAGAGAGATTCTTGATTCTTGATCAAATTATCACCCTTCAGATAATCAATACTCAAACTATCAAGGGAGAGAGAAGTCTCTCTTGCACCACAGACCCCCCAGGAAACACAGCTGCCACCTCCTGTGTTTCCAGGAGAAAATCTGCCAGTGTGACACTCTCCATTCCATGTCCCAGTGCTCTCACCACCGTGCATGGACAGACTGCTCATAGGGCTGCTGTAAGGATGCTTTGCCACAGACCCAAAGATATAACAGTTCAGTTTCTCATCCTGGTTCCACATCCCCCTTATTTTCTCCTAGGGCTAAGGGTCTAAGAACAGAGATTATCTTCTTGCTAAAGACAGAAGGTATTACTATTTTCCTCTCAGCTTTCTTCTGTTTTTGCCATCCCTGTGCTGTTCGAAGCTGAAGCAAGTCTCTTTAGGTCACCACTGCATCCCCCTAAAATGCAGTCTCTATTGCAAGAGAATTTAGTTTAGTCTATGGCTAACAAGAAAAGTCCAGCAAAAGCTACTTCATCATCTCCTCCCACCTAAATATTTCTTCTTCTAACACTTCAAATCCCAGACTGTTTCTCTTCTACTACAAATCGAAGAAGAGTTAATATTTTACAAAGCCCTCATTTCTCAGAGAAGGTTAAAAGTTCAGAGTCCCTGGACAGCTGAAATCTCTGCTCAGCATTCCCGACTCTCACGCTGGGCATCATCCCCCCCTTTCTCCTTCTCCTCTGCCGGCAAATCTCCAGGTGCCGCCAGGCTCTCTGTCACTTTCCCTCTGTGGGGGGGGTCAAAGGCATCTCCGCTCCTCTCCACCCTTCCATCCACAGGAGCTGGCTGGGTTCCAGACCCTCAGCCCCTTGGACTACCTGGACAATCCGCGTGGCTTCCCCTTCCGCACCCAGCCCGTGGCTGGGCAGGGGAGATCTGCACTCTCTGACCACCAGAACTAAAGAGTTTTCTTAAGAGTCCTTGCTTTTAACCCCCCGTGCTCTCAGAGGCGTGTCCATACTTTCAGTGCTCACTCAAAGTACTAATATCCAAACCTGACCGCTAATTAGTTTGACCCAACTTCCTGGAAAAAAAATCCCTTCTGTATCAAACCACGACACCAGGTCATCCCCAGGCAGCCCCAGAGAGGAGCCTGCACCGAGGGAATCCCACAGAGGAATCCATTCCCCAGAGCCCCATCCCACACGGAGGGAATCCCACAAACCTGTGCAATCCATTCCCCAGAGCCCCATCCCACATGGAGGGAATCCCACAAACCTGTGCAATCCATTCCCCAGAGCCCCATCCCACAAACCTGTGGATAACATTCTCCTGAGCCCCATCCCACGTGGAGGGAATCCCACAAACCTGTGCAATCCATTCCCCAGAGCCCCATCCCACGTGGAGGGAATCCCACAAACCTGCAAATTCATCCCCCAAACCCCATCCCACATGGAGGAAATCCTACAAACCTATGGAATTCGTTCCTCCAAGCCCTATCCCACATGGAGGGAATCCCACAAACCTGTGCAATCCATTCCCCAGAGCCCCATCCCACAAACCTGTGCAATCCATTCCCCAGAGCCCCATCCCACATGGAGGGAATCCCACAAACTGTGGAATTCATTCCCCCAGACCCCATCCCACGTGGAGGGAATCCCAAAACCTGTAGAATCCATTCCCCTGAGCCCCATCCCGCAAGCTGTGAATTCATTCCCCAGAGCCCCATCCCATGTGGAGGGAATCCCACAAACCTGTGCAATCCATTCCCCAGAGCCCCATCCCACAAACCTGTGGATAACATTCCCCTGAGCCCCATCCCATGTGGAGGAAACCCTACAAACCTATGAATTCATTCCCCCAGACCCCATCCCACATGGAGGGAATCCCATAACCTGTGAATTCCTTCCCCCAAATCCCATCCCACGTGGAGGGAATCCCACAAACCTGCAAATTCATCCCCCAAACCCCATCCCACATGGAGGAAATCCTACAAACCTATGGAATTTGTTCCCCCAGACCCCATCCCACATGGAGGAAATCCTACAAACCTATGGAATTTGTTCCCCCAGACCCCATCCCACATGGAGGGAATCCCACAAACCTGTGGAATTCATTCCCCCAGATCCCATCCCACGTGGAGGGAATCCCAAAACCTGTAGAATCCATTCTCCTGAGCCCCATCCTGCAAGCTGTGAATTCATTCCCCAAAGTCCCATCCCACATGGAGGGAATCCCATAACCTGTGAATTCATTTCCCAAATCCCATCCCATGTGGAGGGAATCCCATAACCTGTGGAAGGAATCCCATAACCTGTGGAATTCACTACCCAAATCCCATCCCACATGCAGGAAATCCTACAAACCTGTGGAATTCATTCCCCCAAATCCCATCCCACATGGAGGGAATCCCATAACCTGTGAATTCATCCCCCAAATCCCATCCCACGTGGATGGAATCCCACAAGCTGTGAATTCATTCCCCCCAACCCCAATCCCACATGGAGGGAATCCCATAAGCTGTGAGTTCAAACCCCAAACCCCACATCCCATCCCTCTGGCCCGTCACACACGGTGCCCGTCGGAGCAGCTCCGGAGCTTTCCTCCAGAGGAAAAAATAAACTCGGGACTTTTCCTGTTTGGGAAGCGGGCAGAGGGAAAAACACGGCGGGACGCTGCTTCCAGCTGGAAAAATCCCAAAACAGCCCCGGCCCCGGCACAGGATGTGTAAAAATAGGGCTGCTGATAGGATCGGGACACGGAGCGTTCCGCAGCCCACCTTCCTGTCCCGATCCCCGGGGCCAGCCTTGGAGCAGGGAAAAGGCATTTGGGATTTAGGGAAAAAGGGTTTAGGGGAAAGGGGGAAATGGTTTAGGGAAGGGGAGAATGGGATATAGGGAAAGGGAAAATGGGGTTTAGGGAAAAGGGGGGAAAGGGATTTGGGGAAAGGGGGAATGGGGTTTAGGGGAAAGGGAGAATGGGATATAGGGAAAGGGAGAATGGGATATAGGGAAAGGGAGAATGGGGTTTAGGGGAAAGGGGGGAAAGGGATTTGGGGAAAGGGGGAATGGGGTTTAGGGGAAAGGGAGAATGGGATATAGGGAAAGGGAGAATGGGATATAGGGAAAGGGAGAATGGGGTTAAAGGAAAAAGGGAAAAAGGGTTTTGGGAAAGGGAGAAAGGGTTTAGGGGAAAAGGAGAATGGGGTTTATGGAAAAGGGGAAAAAGGGTTTAGGGGAAAGGGAGAAAGGGATATAGGGAAAGGGAGAATGGGATATAGGGAAAGGGAGAATGGGGTTTAGGGGAAAGGGGGGAAAGGGATTTGGGGAAAGGGGGAATGGGGTTTAGGGGAAAGGGAGAATGGGATATAGGGAAAGGGAGAATGGGGTTTAGGGGAAAGGGAGAATGGGGTTAAAGGAAAAAGGGAAAAAGGGTTTTGGGAAAGGGAGAAAGGGTTTAGGGGAAAGGGAGAACGGGGTTTAGGGAAAAGGGATTTAGGAAAAGGGAGAATGGGATATAGGGAAAAAAAGGGGTTTAGGGCAAAGGGGAAAAAGGGATTTAAGGAAAAGGGAGAATGGGATATAGGGAAAAGGTGAAAAAGGGATTTGGGGAAAGGGAGAATGGGGTTCAGGGCAAAGGGGGAATGGGGTTTAGGGAAAAGGGATTTAAGGAAAAGGGAGAATGGGGTTTAGGGAAAAGGGGGAAAAGGGATTTAAGGAAAAGGAGGAAAAGGGATTTAGGGAAAAGGGAAAAAAGGATTTAAGGAGAAGGGAGAATGGATTTAAGGAATGACCCGAAGCTTTGGAAGGGCACAGGGGTGATTAACTCAGTCATTAAACCAGACAAGCCGGCATTTATTGCAGAGGTACAATTATCACCTTTAGGGATATTGGGGGGAAATTCCAGCATATCCCAGGGCCCAAAGGGGCTCCAGGAATAAAAATTAATTTTTATAATTTTATGTGTAATAGATCTATTCATCTTTTTATGTATTTATTTTTGTATGTTATGTTTATTACATATTTTATTTTTATATTCTCTGTGTATGTTTATATTCTCTGTATATATATATTTATATCTTACACGTTATACATTAATATTTTTAGTTTACATTTCTTATATATTTCTATTTTTATAATTCTACGTGTATTGTGTAAATTTCTATTTTTATGTAGAATACAAACAGTTTATCTCTATTTAAATAGATGCTTTATAGATATATATTAGATACAACAGCTGGAACACACCAAATTTGGAGATTACCCTAATTAATCATCAGCTAATAAAGAAATTAAAACCAAAACAGGAAGGAGAAGAGGAGGAAAAGTTCCCACATGAAGGATTAGCAGAGACTAAACCCCTTTGTATAAATTAAAAACTCAGCGGCATAAATTAAAAATCAGCTGAGTAAATTAAGAGAATCAGTAGAATAAATTAAAAATCAACTGAATAAATTAAAAATCAGCAGTATAAATTAAAAAACAAACAGATGTATAAATTAAAATAAGCCAGGCCCAAGCCGTGCAGTCCAAAGCCCTCCCGGAAAAGGAAACAACCCCCAGGAGCAGGGAAATGCCTGGAATTCCTCGGGATCTCAGGGCTGCAAATACTGCTAAAAATAAAAACTCATCAAAACCCCCTGAACCTGTCTGTGCTCCCAGGGACTGAATTCCACATTCCACAGGAATCCTGGAATGTGCAATGGGAAGAATTCCACATTCTACAGGGAATCCTGGAATGTGCAAAGGGAAGAATTCCATATTTCACACCAAAATCCTGGAATGTGCAATGGGAAGAATTCCATATTCTACAGGGAATCCTGGAATGTCCCAAAGGGAAGAATTCCATATTTCACACCAGAATCCTGGAATGTGCAATGGCAGTAATTCCATATTTGACACAGGAATCCTGGAATTTACAATGGGAAGAATTCCATATTCCAAATAGAAATCCTGGAATGTCCCGATGGGAAGAACTGCATATTCCACACGGGAATCCTGGAATTTCCTGATGGGAATAATTCCACATTCCATACCAGAATCCTGGAATGTCCCAATGGGAAGAATTCCATATTTCACACCAAAATCCTGGAATGCCATTATGGGAAGAATTCCATATTCCACAGGGAATCCTGGAATTTCCTGATGGGAAGAATTCCACATTCCACACCAGAATCCTGGAATGTGCAATGGGAATAATTCCATATTTGACACAGGAATCCTAGAATGTCCAATGGAAGAATTCCATATTCCAAACAGGAATCCTGGAATGTCCCGATGGGAAGAACTGCATATTCTACATGGGAATCCTGGAATGTGCAATGGCAATAATTCCATATTCCAAATAGGAATCCTGGAATTCCTTATGAGAAGAATTCCATATTCCTCACAGGAATCCTGGAATGCCCTGATGGGAAAAATTCCGTATTTCACACCAGAATCCTGGAATGTACAATGGGAAGAATTCTTCCACATGGGAATCCTGGAATGTCCCAAAGGGAAGAATTCCATATTCCAAAGAGGAATCCTGGAATGTCCAGGTGCCCTGCCCGGGCATCTCTGGAGCTCCAACAGCCTCAGGACGGGATCATTCCCTGGATTCCTGGGAATCCAGCACGGAGCTGTTCCATGAGCCATGGAACAGGAGAGTCATTCCAGGGAATCACACACAGGGAACACCAGGAGATGCTGGAAGCACAGAAATCCCCCTGGAGAGAGGCACAGGGAGAGAAGGACCTGAGAGAATCCATGGAAAGGTTTGGATTGGGAGGGACCTTAAATCCCATCCCATTCCCACCCATCCATGGCAGGGACACCTCCCACTGCCCCAGGTGGATCCAGCCTGGCCTTGGACATTCCCAGGGATCCAGGGGCAGCCACAGCAAATCTGGGAATTCCAGCCCAGCCCCTCCCCACCCTCCCAGCCAGCAATTCCTTCAAAAGATCCCAGCCCAATCTCCCCTTTCCCAGTGGGAGCCATTCCCTGGCTCCTGTCCCTCTGTCCCTTGTCCCCAGTCCCTCTCCAGCTCTCCTGGAGCTCCTGGTCTTTCATTTTCCTCTGGATCACCTAAACCAGGACACTTTGGGATCAGCCCAGGCCTGGGGGGCCCAGGCTGGGCCATTCCAGCCTCATCCACAACATCCCAAATCCCACTCCCAGGGCTGCTCCCAATCCATCCTCCCCCAGCCTGTTATATTCATATTTTACATTTCTTACCTATTTCTATTTTTATAATTTTATGTGTATTGTATATATATCGATTTTTATGTATATACTTCTATTTTTATATACAGTTTATCTCTATTTAAATAGATGTTTGCTATATACATTAGACACAACAGCTGGAACACACCAAATTTAGGGATTACCCTAATTAATCATCACCTAATTAAGAAACAACAACACCCATGCTCAGTTCCCACCAGGACTCTTTGGGATCTTTTCTCTCCCTGATTTTATTCCAGGTTATTTTCCACAGCAGTGTCACCAAGTCCAGCCAGGCTGGATCTCCACTTGCCCTTCCTGCTTTTATTTCCATGGATTTTCCTGGCTGGGCACTGCCTGCAGCCTCTGCTCCACAGTTTAACCCCAAGGAGATTTAAATCAGGGATTGTTTTGATTCTCTCTAAAATCTGAGGATGTCAGGGAGCAAAACAGGCTCTGAAGCACCAACACTTCTCATATTTTGCCCTTTTAACCTCATTATTATTTGGAGTTTCCAATAAAAATTAAAGCCCTGCCCAACCAGCCCAATTTGGAGCAGAATTTAACATCCTGCACGTCAAACTTCTGGAGCAGACCCAAACCTGAGCATCAGCACTGAAAAGGAGAAAGAAAAAAAATAATTCTGATTCTGCTCTTAACCTGCAGGACCTAAAGCTCATCCTGGGAAAAACACAAAGATCCATTTAAGGGGGAAAACCTAAAAAACAAAGCTGCACCCCACACCCCAGCTATGGGAATGACTTGGAATTAGATGTTAAAAAGCCATAAAACCTCACCTAGATCTCCAACAGACAGATGATTTTAAGGAAAATAACAAAACACAATTTTATTTCAAGGTTATTTTGCATGGATCTCTATTATGAGGGAGACTCAAACAGGAATTAAATTAGATTTTGCTTCCCTGGAGACAATATTTAATATTAATTCACACTGCCATAAATTTAGGTTAAGAAATAAAATCCAGAAACGAAGACTAAGTCTAAAAACTCAACATTTTATGGCCATCAGACCCAAATAACCACTGTTTTTTTCCTACCACCACTATTTTTAATCGATTTGACCCCCCTTGAGCTGCAGGATAGTGTTTAAGGCATTTTATAAAAGCACAGAATGCAGGGATGGGCCATCCCCAGGTCCCCTCCAGAGCCTGGTCTGGAATTCCCGGGTGGGTTTGCCTGGCACGGCTCAATCCATGGCATGGATCCATCCATGGATGCTGGCACCAGCTGGAAAGGGGCACTCGGAGCTCTGCTCCCCAAGGGAGACACAAACGGGACAGCCAAGAGCAGGAATTTGGGGCTGCCTTTGTCAGGGAGACATTCAAACTCAAACCTTGGCTCGAAGAGAATTTCACTGCAGGGACAAGGATGGGGGACAGGACACGGGGAATGGCAGGGATGGATGGGAGCTTGGCAAGGAATTCCTGGCTGGGCTGGAATTCCCAGAGCAGCTGGGGCTGCCCCTGGATCCCTGGGAATGTCCAAGGCCAGGTTGGATCCAGCTGGGACAGTGGGAGGTGTCCCCAGTCATGAAAGGGGTGGGATGGGGTGGGATTTAAGGTCCCTCCCAACCCAACCCATTCCAGGATTCTGGAGCCCCTCTGCTCTGGCAGAGCTGGGAATGTTCCCCTGGAGAAGGGAAAAATCCAGGGAATGCTCAGAGTCCCTGAAGGGGCTCCAGGAGAGCTGGAGAGGGACTGAGGACAAGGGACAGAGGGACAGGAGCCAGGGAATGGCTCCCACTGGGAAAGGGGAGATTGGGCTGGGATCTGCAATGCAGACTTTGAGGGATTAGTAATTGAGTTAAAAGTAAAAATATTTTAAGTATCATTTCTTAATTGAACAGATTAACCTTAAAAAAACCTTGTAACAACAAAGAGTGAACCAAAATGGGTTTGGAAGCAGAGAGAGGCAGCTGCAGGCACACCGTGCATCCTCACAGCCTGGGCATTCCCAACAAATCAGGGAATCACTCAGAGCTGGAAAAAACCCCCAAGGACCACGAAATTCAACTCCTGACCTGGGGGAAATGGATTTGGAGAGAATTCTCCAAGCCTGACAGGAGGCTCACACAGTGTGCAAACCTTGCAAACCTTGAGGTAAGAAATGCTGCTAGAAATGCCATGGGATAAAACAGACACTGTGAGAGAGAAACAGAAATAAAAACAAGCTTCAAAAGGTGACCTTGGAAAAACTGAGATACTTGAGAGAAATAAAACTATAAAAAATACATTATATAAAGAGCCACAAAAATTAATTTCAGATGATTAACTCTAAAGCATTTGCAGTATGGTGTGGCAAAAGCTGATAAGCCAAGAAATGTTTATAGTGTATTTTAATTAAATGCTTAAAGTGTGTTTTAATTAAGAAATAGTTTCTAATAGTAATAGTGCAAATTATAACTACATTATATACCTATATATTATCTATTTAGAGATAATTATAATCTATATCTAATAATCCAGATTATCTATCTATCTATATCTATTATTATCGAATTAGAGATAATTACAACCTATCTATATCTAATCTAGATATAGTATTTCTATATTTACCTATATACATCTGTAACTATATTTTATCTACCTATATATTATCTATAGTTATATATCTCTATAGATCTATAACTATATTTTTATATTATTATCTATAGATATATATTATCTATTTCTAAATTATCTAGGTATATTATCTCTATATCTATATATTATCTATCTATATATTATATATATCTGTAGTTATATATCTATAACTACATTATATATCTATATATAATATTATATATCTATATATATCATTATATCCCTATCATCTCACCCTTCCAATGAAACTAAAAAGAGAATAAATTTTTTAAAACACCTCTCAGCTACCCCATCCCTAAGTGAAGAGAAAGGCTGGGTCCAGCTCCTGACCCTGCACAGGACGACTCCAACAATGCCACCCTGTCCCCCAGAGCTTTGTGCAAACAAATCTTCTAAAGCTGCAGCTGAAGATTGATGAAAGGAGGTTCTTTTGGAAAGCACAGCCACAGGGAATCCTGCACAGCCCGGGCTCCTGGATGCTGATTTTTCAGGGAATTCTGGCCCTGGGGGTGGAAGCGCCTCGAGCAGGACAGTGTCCAGCAGAGGGGTCAGCCCAGGGCAGCTCTGCCCTCGCCAGGGTGACAAGGGACAGCTCTGGTGGCAGCACAATCCCTTCTGGTGGCTCTCCCTTCAGGACAGGGAGTGTGGACAGGAATGACACAATCCTGGAGGCTGGAAAGACCTTTAAGATCATCCAGCTCTACCCCAAAGGCAGCAGCCAGGGCCACCACTGCCCCCTGTCCCCAAGTGCCACAGCCACAGGGCTGTGAAATCCCTCTGGGGATGGGCACCCCAAACCTCCCTGCCAAGGCACTGCCAAGGCCTGAGCACCCTTCCCATGAGGAAATTCCTGCTGGTGCCCACCCCGAGGCTCCCCTGAGGCCGTTCCCTCTCCTCCTGTCCCTGTTCCCTGTTCCCAGCCCGACCCCCCGGCTGTCCCCTCCTGGCAGGAGCTGTGCAGAGCCACAAGGTCCCCCCTGAGCCTCCTTTGCTCCAGGCTCAGCCCCTTCCCAGCTCCCTCAGGAATTCTCCAGCCCCTTCCCAGCTCCCTCAGGAATTCTCCAGTCCCTTCCCAGCTCCCTCAGGATTTCTCCAGCCCCTTCCCAGCTCCCTCAGGATTTCTCCCAGCCCCTTCCCCTGCCCTGGCCACGCTCCAGCCCCTCCAGGGCTCTCTGGAGGTGCCCCAGCAGTGCCAGCACAGGGGATAAGGACACTGCCCTGGCCCTGCTGCCACCAGCTGTCAGGAGTGTCACACACCCAGCAGAGATCCCAGAGGGACACAGGGACACCCCAGCCCCCCAAACACCACCCTGGAGTTGGGGTGGGCACAGGACCGAGCTGCAGGGCACCACCTCCAGCTGAGGGGACCAGCCCAGTGTCACCTCTGGTCCCCAGCTGCTGACCTGGCAGCCCCCCTGGGTTCCCAGGGAAGGCATTTCCAGAATCCACCTCCTGCAGCAGCTCACCCTCCCCATCCCCAGTCCCAAATCCCTGCCA